>NC_074673.1:30878670-30924322 GCF_029448725.1 Salvelinus fontinalis | reverse complement strand
CCAGTAGTGCCTTTATAAGGCAAGTGGAGATGTCTTCACAAGGCGTTGAACTCTTAATGTTTTCTATGGAAGACCATGTTTACGGTTCATCATAAACACATTTTATAATCTAGCAGTTGACATTAAACAGCCTCTCTGCTCTGAATGGAAATTAAACAAACTGGTCCAGTTCGTCTTATCACTGGTACTGCCAGCTAACATATGAACTCAATTTGACAACTCTGCTGGTGTGTATAATGTCATTGTATGATGACCACTAAGTGTCCTATCCCTATGTATTCCCTATGTATTCACTCTACCATATATATATATATATATATATATATATATATATATCTCTCTCTCTCTCTCTCTCTCTCTCTCTCTCTCTCTCTCTCTCTCTCTCTCTCTCTCTCTCTCTCTCTCTCTCTCTCTCCTCTCTCTCTCTCTCTCTCTCTCTCTCTCTCTCTCTCTCTCTCTCTCTCTCTCTCTCTCTCTCTCTCTCTCTCTCTCTCTCTCTCTCTCTCTCTCTCTCTCTCTCTCTCTCTCTCTCTCTCTCTCTCTCTCTCTCTCTCTCTCTCTCTCTCTCTCTCTCTCTCGGAGTTATTGCTTTTACCTGTTTTAAAGATGGATTACTGATGGATAGAGTGATTGGGTGGGTGTAGCTATGCTCATAGATAGGAAATGACTCATTGGTCTATAGTTGGGTTTATGAACTCTGATAGATTCATACTCATATCTTTGAGTTTACTTAGGCCAGAGCAGTGTTTCATCTATTACATCTGTCATTGTCGTTCTCACAAAGAGTAAAGCGAGAATATGTTATCTTCTTTGTGATTCGCTCCTTTTGATATCTCTGATAAAACAACGAATGATGCAGACACACAAGCAGATGCAAGCAACCATGCACACACAAGCATTCACACACACACACTCCCTGTGCTTCAATGTTGGGCAAATATCATAGAACAAGGCATCTTGATGTGATACAATGATTATGGTGTGTCTTCCAATGTGTTTGTGTGGAGTTTGCTCCAGGTGCTGGATGTGTCGCCAGATGTGTGTGCTGGGCTCTCTCCACATTTCTCCCTGTCTCATCCCTCTGTCTACCTGTGTGTGTGTGTGTGTGCGTGCGTCATGTATTATAGATTAGATCTCTAAGGCAGCTGGTGGGGGTCTCTGTATCTGCTGAGCTTCCGTGAGGGTAACCAGCCCTGCTCTCTACATGAGTCACATACATAGAAACACACACACACACACACACACACACACACACACACACACACACACACACACACACACACACACACACACACACACACACACACACACACACACACACACACACACACACACATTGCCCCAACAACCCCCCTGGGGTTCAACATGTATCTGCAGCGGGGGGCAGTGTCAATGCTCGACTAGAATGGACTAATGGTTTCAGAACAGCAATATAGTGCTGTGTGTGTGTGTGTGTGACTGAAACGACAGACCTCACCCTTCTAACCCAGCTGTGTTCACTACAGTAGGCCTTATTATCTTTACTGTAAAATAATGGATGAATTGTCAGACAACACTACAATATCATTATTGTATCAAGTCAATGGGAAGAGGTGTACACATTCAAATGTGTCTGCATGCCTTGATATGAGATTAATAGTTTGTCAGTGTGTGTGTGGCTGAGCGGGTCAGTGCATGTGTTTGTGTCAGACTTTGGTCTAGCTTTGTGTCGGGCTCTCAGAGTTTGATTGGGTAAAAATAGTGGTTCAGCAGCTCAGTGAGAGTGGATGAAATGCCCAAGGCCATATCCAATTCCAGTGACGTATTTTTCTGTCACTCACTCACGCTTTCTTCCATCCCTCTCTCGCTAGTTTTCTCTCTGGTTGTGTGTGTGTGTGTGTGTGTGTGCTGTAATTAAACCTTCATTATTGATGCAGAGCCGTTAACGCAAATAGCAGACAGATTAGTCAGAGAAAGGAGGAGTAAGACTCACACACACTCTGCCAGAAGCCTTCCCACTCTTACCAGTGTGTTTTCTGTTTGTCTATACTGATCGCCTATACAGCTCCTATTGGAAACCATTGCAATTTTGTCCACAGCTCAGGGTGCAATATATGTGTAAGTGATCTCAGTCCTAACAGTAGGGTTAAGGGTTCTGGCAAGTGACTAATGGCCCAGTCCAGAACCTCATCCAGAGTAATATCTCACACACACAGAGACCACAGACTTTGTGTGCGCTTATGTTCCTCTCTCTGTCGGTGTTTATAGCTGGACCTCTCTGAGGTGTATAGTACATTGCGTCCTAGAGGTCGACCGATTATGATTTTTCAACGCCGATACCGATTTTTTGGAGGCCCAAAAAAAGCCGATACCGATTAATTGTAATAATGCCAATTACAACAATACTGAATGAAGACTTTTCTTTTACCTTAATATAATACATCAATAAAATCAATTTAGCCTCAAATAAACAATGAAACATGTTCAATTTGATTTAAATAATGCAAAAACAAAGTGCTAACATTTAACACAAAAAGCTAACATTTAAGTTCCTTGCTCAGAACATGAGAACATATGAAAGCTGGTGGTTCCTTTTAACATGAGTCTTCAATATTCCCAGGTAAGAAGTTTTAGGTTGTAGTTATTATAGGACTATTTCTCTCTATACCATTTGTATTTCATATACCTTTGACTATTGGATGTTCTTATAGGCACTTTAGTATTGCCAGTGTAACAGTATAGCTTCTGTCCCTCTCCTCGCCCCGACCTGGGCTCGAACCATGAACACATCGACAACACCCACCCTCGAAGCATCGTTACCCATCACTCTACAAAAGCCACGGCTCTGCAAGGGGAACAACTACTCCAAGTCTCAGAGCGAGTGACGTCACCGATTGAAACGCTATTAGCGCGCACCCCGCTAACTAGCTAGCCATTTCACATCGGTTACACCAGCCTAATCTTGGGAGTTGATAGGCTTGAAGTCATAAACAGCTCAATGCTTGAAGTCATACCATCGCTCAGTCAGACTGCTCTATCAAATATCAAATAATAGACTTAATTATAACATAATAACACACAGAAATACGAGCCTTTGGTCATTGATATGGTCGAATCCGGGAAACTATCATTTCGAAAACAAAACGTTTATTCTTTCAGTGAAATACGAAACCGTTCCGTATTTTATCTAATGGGTGGCATCCCTAAGTCTAAATATTGTTGTTACATTGTACAACCTTTAATGTTATGTCATAATTATGTACAATTCTGGCAAGTTAATTACGGTCTTTGTTAGGAATAAATGGACTTCACACAGTTTGCAACGAGCCAGGTGGCCCAAACTGCTGCATATACCCTGACTGCTTGTACGAAACGCAAGAGAAGTGACACAATTTCCCTAATTATAAGAAATTCATGTTAGCAAGCAAAATTAACTAAATATGCAGGTTTAAAAATATATACTTGTGTTCTTAACTGACTTGCCTAGTTAAATAAAGATGGGAAAAAATAAAAAAATGGTGTCCAAAAATACCAATTTCCGATTCTTATGAAAACTTGAAATCGGTCCTAAATCGGCAAATAGTCTGGGTAGCCATGTAATCAGCTGTTCAGGAGTCTTATGGCTTGGGGGTAGAAGCTGTTTAGAAGCCTCTTGGGCCTAGACTTGGCGCTCCGGTACCACTTTCCCTGCGGTAGCAGGGAGAACAGTCTATGACTAGGGTGGCTGGAGTCTTTGACAATTTTTAGTGCCTTCCTCTGACACCGCCTGGTATAGAGGTCCTGGATGGCAGGAAGCTTGGCCCCAGTGATGTACTGGGCCGTACGCACTACCCTCTGTAGTGCCTTGCGGTCGGAGGCCGAGCAGTTGCCATACCAGGCAGTGACGCAACTCTGATGTGGTGTACTTCTCAATGGTGCAGCTGTAGAACCATTTGAGGATCTGAGGACCCATGACAAATCTTTTCAGTCTCCTGAGGGGGAATAGTTTTAGTCGTGCCCTCTTCACGACTGTCTTGGTGTACTTGGACCATGTTAGTTTGTTGGTGATGTGGACGCCAAGGAACTTGAAGCTCTCAACCTGCTCCACTACAGCCCCGTCTATGAGAATGGGGGCGTGCTCGGTCCTCCTTTTCCTGTAGTCCACAATCATCTCCTTTGTCTTGATCACGTTGAGGGAGAGGTTGTTGTCCTTGCACCACACGGTCAGGTCTCTGACCTCCCTATAGGCTGTCTCATCGTTGTCAGTGATCAGGCCTACCACTGTTGTCATCAGCAAACTTAATGATGGTGTTGGAGTTGTGCCTGGCCGAGCAGTCATGGGTGAACAGGGAGTACAGGAGGGAGCTGAGCACACATCCTTGAGGGGCCCCCGTGTTGAGGATCAGCGTGGCAGATGTGTTGTCACCCACCTTTACCACCTGGGGGCGGCCCATCAGGATGACTATGATCCAGTTGCAGAGGGAGGTGTTTAGTCAAAGGGTCCTTAGCTTAGTGATGAGCTTTGAGGGCACTATGGTGTTGAACGCTGAGCTGTAGTCAATGAATAGCATTTTCACAAAGGTGTTCCTTTTGTCCAGGTGGGAAAGGGCAGTGTGGAGTGCAATAGAGATTGCATCATCTGTGGATCTGTTGGTGCGGTATGCAAATTGGAGTGGGTCTAGGGTTTCTGGGATAATGGTGTTGATGTGAGCCATGACCAGCCTTTCAAAACATTTCATGGCTACAGACGTGAGGGCTACGGGTTGGTAGTCATTTAGGCAGGTTACCTTAGTGTTCTTGGGCACATGGACTATGGTGGTCTGCTTGAAACATGTTGGTATTACAGACTCAGACAGGGAGAGCTTGAAACTTGCCAGTTGGTCAGCGCATGCTCGGAGTACACTTCCTGGTAATCCGTCTGGCCCAGCGGCCTTGTGAATGTTGACCTGTTTAAAGGTCTTACTCACATCAGCTGCGGAGAGCGTGATCACACAGTAATCCGGACCATCTGATGCTCTCATGCATGTTTCAGTGTTATTTGCCTCGAAGCGAGCATAGAAGTTATTTAGCTCGTCTGGTAGCGTCGTGTCACTGAGCAGCTCTCGGTTGTGTTTCTCTTTGTAGTCTGTAATAGTTTGCAAGCCCTGCCACATCCGACGAGCGTCGGAGCCAGTGTAGTACGATTTGATCTTAGTCCTGTATTGACTCTTTGCCTGTTTGATGGTTCGTCGGACGGTTTAGGGAGATTTCTTATAAGCTCCCGGGTTAGAGTCCTGCTCCTTGAAAGCGGCAGCTCTACTTTTTAGCTTGACGCGGATGTTGCCTGTAATCCATGGCTTCTGGTTGGGGTATGTACGTACAGTCACTGTGGGGATGACGTCCACGATGCACTTATCGTTAAAGCCAGTGACTGATGTGGTTTACTCCTCAATGCCATTGGAAGAATCCCGGAACATATTGCAGTTTGTGCTAGCAAGGCCTGCTACTGTTGTGTCGTCTACAAACTTGATGATTTATTTGGAGGTGTGCATGGCCACGCAGTTATGGGTGAACAGGGAGTACAGGAAGGGGTTGAGCATGTACCATTGTGTTTCCCTGAAGCCCTTTCTCTCTATACTCAGCTCTATTTACATCAACAGCTGCCAAGGGCTTTCAAGCAAGAGTAGCCTGATCTAACCATTCATCCAGGTGAACATAGCTACTAGACTTTCAATCGCTATGGATGGTCAATGAGGCAATCAAACATAAACTGGAATCTTCTGGTTTCAGATACCTCCTGTAAGAATATTTTAAGATAATTACACAATGCAGAGGACGAAAGGTCAAGAGAGGACTAAAGGTCAAGAGAGGACTAAAGGTCAAGAGAGGACTAAAGGCCAAGAGAACTAAAGATCAATGAAAAGTGTTTGTTCTGTAATAGGGAATTAATGAGCAATGGGTCAGAGACATGGGAGGAATTTGTCTATACAGTGAGCCTGAAATAGGATACTTGTTATTTGGCCATTGGCCCAGTTTTACTGCAAGGAATTATAATTGGTCAACCACAGGCTAGGGTTGGGTTATACAACTACTGTAATGAACATGAGGGGAGACAGAGCTGGTTTCATGCGCAGGGCGCAGCAGGTGTTTATAGAAACTGACCACAGGAGGAGGCAGGTAGCTGGTTCCAGGGGCAGGCAGAAGGTCAGAAACAGGGGTCCAAAAAGGCAACAGTGCAGTCAGGGAAAAGGCTAGTAAAGTAGTCCGGGAGATCAGGCAATAGGTAGATAACAGGAAATCCAATAGGTTAAAGTAGAGGCAGGGAAAAGGCAAAAGGCGTCGTTAGTGAGGCAGGAGAAAACTATCATAAACAGGAAAAACAGCGCTCCGAAAGACGTGTCACAAAACAAACAATACCTCACAGTGATGGGATGGGGGAACTGAACTAAATAGTGTGTGATAATGACATACAGGTGTGTGAACAGGTGATTAGAATTCAGGTGATTGGGATCTGGAGAGTGAGCTGCGTTCAGGGAATCTACGTGTTTGAGAGTGTGAGCTGGAAAGTGGACTGGAAAGTGAGCTGCGTTCAGGGGATCTATGTGTTTGAGAGTGTGAGCTGGAAAGTGGACTGGGAAGTCACCTGCCTTCAGGGAATCTAGGTGTTTGAGGGTGTGAGCTGGAAAGTGGAATGGAAAGTCACCTGCCTTCAGGGGATCTACGTGGTTGAGGGTGTGAGCTGGAAAGTGGACTGGAAAGTCACCTGCCTTCAGGGAATCTAGGTGTTTGAGGGTGTGAGCTGGAAAGTGGACTGGAAAGTCACCTGCCTTCAGGGGATCTACGTGTTTGAGGGTGTGAGCTGGAAAGTGGACTGGAAAGTCACCTGCCTTCAGGGAATCTACGTGTTTGAGGGTGTGAGCTGGAAAGTGGACTGGAAAGTCAGCTGCGTTCAGGGGATCTAGGTGTTTGAGGGTGTGAGCTGGAAAGTGGACTGGAAAGTCAGCTGCGTTCAGGGGATCTAGGTGTTTGAGGGTGTGAGTTGGAAACAGACGTTACAACTACATCCTGTCCTTTGTTCTGTGGAGAGAATCACTGAGGAGAGTGTCACTGAGGATAGGGGAGAACGAACATCTGCCTCTCAGCATAACATCTAGAGAGAATCACTGAGGAGAGTGTCACTGAGAATAGGGGAGAACGAACATCTGCCTCTCAGCATAACATCTAGAGAGAATCACTGAGGAGAGTGTCACTGAGGATAGGGGAGAACGAACATCTGCCTCTCAGCATAACATCTAGAGAGAATCACTGAGGAGAGAGACACTGAGGATAGGGGAGAACGAACATCTGCCTCTCAGCATAACATCTAGAGAGAATCACTGAGGAGAGTGTCACTGAGGATAGGGGAGAACGAACATCTGCCTCTCAGCATAACATCTAGAGAGAATCACTGAGGAGAGAGTCACTGAGGATAGGGGAGAACGAACATCTGCCTCTCAGCATAACATCTAGAGAGAATCACTGAGGAGAGAATCACTGAGGATAGGGGAGAACGAACATCTGCCTCTCAGCATAACATCTAGAGAGAATCACTGAGGAGAGAGTCACTGAGGATAGGGGAGAACGAACATCTGCCTCTCAGCATAACATCTAGAGAGAATCACTGAGGAGAGTGTCACTGAGGATAGGGGAGAACGAACATCTGCCTCTCAGCATAACATCTAGAGAGAATCACTGAGGAGAGTGTCACTGAGGATAGGGGAGAACGAACATCTGCCTCTCAGCATAACATCTAGAGAGAATCACTGAGGAGAGTCACTGAGGATAGGGGAGAACAAACATCTGCCACTCAGCATAACATCGAGAGAGAATCACTGAGGAGAGTGTCACTGAGGATAGGGGAGAACGAACATCTGCCTCTCAGCATAACATCTAGAGAGAATCACTGAGGAGAGTGTCACTGAGGATAGGGGAGAACGAACATCTGCCTCTCAGCATAACATTTAGAGAGAATCACTGAGGAGAGTGTCACTGAGGATAGGGGAAAACGGACATCTGCCTCTCAGCATAACATCTAGAGAGAATCACTGAGGAGAGTGTCACTGAGGATAGGGGAGAACGAACATCTGCCTCTCAGCATAACATCTAGAGAGAATCACTGAGGAGAGTGTCACTGAGAATAGGGGAGAACGAACATCTGCCTCTCAGCATAACATCTAGAGAGAATCACTGAGGAGAGAGTCACTGAGGATAGGGGAGAACGAACATCTGCCTCTCAGCATAACATCTAGAGAGAATCACTGAGGAGAGAGACACTGAGGATAGGGGAGAACGAACATCTGCCTCTCAGCATAACATCTAGAGAGAATCACTGAGGAGAGTGTCACTGAGGATAGGGGAGAACGAACATCTGCCTCTCAGCATAACATCTAGAGAGAATCACTGAGGAGAGAGTCACTGAGGATAGGGGAGAACGAACATCTGCCTCTCAGCATAACATCTAGAGAGAATCACTGAGGAGAGAATCACTGAGGATAGGGGAGAACGAACATCTGCCTCTCAGCATAACATCTAGAGAGAATCACTGAGGAGAGAATCACTGAGGATAGGGGAGAACGAACATCTGCCTCTCAGCATAACATCTAGAGAGAATCACTGAGGAGAGTGTCACTGAGGATAGGGGAGAACGAACATCTGCCTCTCAGCATAACATCTAGAGAGAATCACTGAGGAGAGTGTCACTGAGGATAGGGGAGAACGAACATCTGCCTCTCAGCATAACATCTAGAGAGAATCACTGAGGAGAGTCACTGAGGATAGGGGAGAACAAACATCTGCCACTCAGCATAACATCGAGAGAGAATCACTGAGGAGAGTGTCACTGAGGATAGGGGAGAACGAACATCTGCCTCTCAGCATAACATCTAGAGAGAATCACTGAGGAGAGTGTCACTGAGGATAGGGGAGAACGAACATCTGCCTCTCAGCATAACATCTAGAGAGAATCACTGAGGAGAGAATCACTGAGGATAGGGGAGAACGAACATCTGCCTCTCAGCATAACATCTAGAGAGAATCACTGAGGAGAGAATCACTGAGGATAGGGGAGAACGAACATCTGCCTCTCAGCATAACATCTAGAGAGAATCACTGAGGAGAGTGTCACTGAGGATAGGGGAGAACGAACATCTGCCTCTCAGCATAACATCTAGAGAGAATCACTGAGGAGAGTGTCACTGAGGATAGGGGAGAACGAACATCTGCCTCTCAGCATAACATCTAGAGAGAATCACTGAGGAGAGTCACTGAGGATAGGGGAGAACAAACATCTGCCACTCAGCATAACATCGAGAGAGAATCACTGAGGAGAGTGTCACTGAGGATAGGGGAGAACGAACATCTGCCTCTCAGCATAACATTTAGAGAGAATCACTGAGGAGAGTGTCACTGAGGATAGGGGAAAACGGACATCTGCCTCTCAGCATAACATCTAGAGAGAATCACTGAGGAGAGTGTCACTGAGGATAGGGGAAAACGAACATCTGCCTCTCAGCATAACATCTAGAGAGAATCACTGAGGAGAGTGTCACTGAGAATAGGGGAGAACGAACATCTGCCTCTCAGCATAACATCTAGAGAGAATCACTGAGGAGAGTGTCACTGAGGATAGGGGAGAACGAACATCTGCCTCTCAGCATAACATCTAGAGAGAATCACTGAGGAGAGAGACACTGAGGATAGGGGAGAACGAACATCTGCCTCTCAGCATAACATCTAGAGAGAATCACTGAGGAGAGTGTCACTGAGGATAGGGGAGAACGAACATCTGCCTCTCAGCATAACATCTAGAGAGAATCACTGAGGAGAGAGTCACTGAGGATAGGGGAGAACGAACATCTGCCTCTCAGCATAACATCTAGAGAGAATCACTGAGGAGAGAATCACTGAGGATAGGGGAGAACGAACATCTGCCTCTCAGCATAACATCTAGAGAGAATCACTGAGGAGAGAATCACTGAGGATAGGGGAGAACGAACATCTGCCTCTCAGCATAACATCTAGAGAGAATCACTGAGGAGAGTGTCACTGAGGATAGGGGAGAACGAACATCTGCCTCTCAGCATAACATCTAGAGAGAATCACTGAGGAGAGTGTCACTGAGGATAGGGGAGAACGAACATCTGCCTCTCAGCATAACATCTAGAGAGAATCACTGAGGAGAGTCACTGAGGATAGGGGAGAACAAACATCTGCCACTCAGCATAACATCGAGAGAGAATCACTGAGGAGAGTGTCACTGAGGATAGGGGAGAACGAACATCTGCCTCTCAGCATAACATCTAGAGAGAATCACTGAGGAGAGTGTCACTGAGGATAGGGGAGAACGAACATCTGCCTCTCAGCATAACATTTAGAGAGAATCACTGAGGAGAGTGTCACTGAGGATAGGGGAAAACGGACATCTGCCTCTCAGCATAACATCTAGAGAGAATCACTGAGGAGAGAATCACTGAGGATAGGGGAGAACGAACATCTGCCTCTCAGCATAACATCTAGAGAGAATCACTGAGGAGAGTGTCACTGAGGATAGGGGAGAACGAACATCTGCCTCTCAGCATAACATCTAGAGAGAATCACTGAGGAGAGAGTCACTGAGGATAGGGGAGAACGAACATCTGCCTCTCAGCATAACATCTAGAGAGAATCACTGAGGAGAGAATCACTGAGGATAGGGGAGAACGAACATCTGCCTCTCAGCATAACATCTAGAGAGAATCACTGAGGAGAGAATCACTGAGGATAGGGGAGAACGAACATCTGCCTCTCAGCATAACATCTAGAGAGAATCACTGAGGAGAGTGTCACTGAGGATAGGGGAGAACGAACATCTGCCTCTCAGCATAACATCTAGAGAGAATCACTGAGGAGAGTGTCACTGAGGATAGGGGAGAACGAACATCTGCCTCTCAGCATAACATCTAGAGAGAATCACTGAGGAGAGTCACTGAGGATAGGGGAGAACAAACATCTGCCACTCAGCATAACATCGAGAGAGAATCACTGAGGAGAGTGTCACTGAGGATAGGGGAGAACGAACATCTGCCTCTCAGCATAACATCTAGAGAGAATCACTGAGGAGAGTGTCACAGAGGATAGGGGAGAACGAACATCTGCCTCTCAGCATAACATTTAGAGAGAATCACTGAGGAGAGTGTCACTGAGGATAGGGGAAAACGGACATCTGCCTCTCAGCATAACATCTAGAGAGAATCACTGAGGAGAGTGTCACTGAGGATAGGGGAGAACGAACATCTGCCTCTCAGCATAACATCTAGAGAGAATCACTGAGGAGAGTGTCACTGAGGATAGGGGAGAACGAACATCTGCCTCTCAGCATAACATCTAGAGAGAATCACTGAGGAGAGTCACTGAGGATAGGGGAGAACAAACATCTGCCACTCAGCATAACATCGAGAGAGAATCACTGAGGAGAGTGTCACTGAGGATAGGGGAGAACGAACATCTGCCTCTCAGCATAACATCTAGAGAGAATCACTGAGGAGAGTGTCACTGAGGATAGGGGAGAACGAACATCTGCCTCTCAGCATAACATTTAGAGAGAATCACTGAGGAGAGTGTCACTGAGGATAGGGGAAAACGGACATCTGCCTCTCAGCATAACATCTAGAGAGAATCACTGAGGAGAGTGTCACTGAGGATAGGGGAGAACGAACATCTGCCTCTCAGCATAACATCTAGAGAGAATCACTGAGGAGAGTGTCACTGAGAATAGGGGAGAACGAACATCTGCCTCTCAGCATAACATCTAGAGAGAATCACTGAGGAGAGAGTCACTGAGGATAGGGGAGAACGAACATCTGCCTCTCAGCATAACATCTAGAGAGAATCACTGAGGAGAGAGACACTGAGGATAGGGGAGAACGAACATCTGCCTCTCAGCATAACATCTAGAGAGAATCACTGAGGAGAGTGTCACTGAGGATAGGGGAGAACGAACATCTGCCTCTCAGCATAACATCTAGAGAGAATCACTGAGGAGAGAGTCACTGAGGATAGGGGAGAACGAACATCTGCCTCTCAGCATAACATCTAGAGAGAATCACTGAGGAGAGAATCACTGAGGATAGGGGAGAACGAACATCTGCCTCTCAGCATAACATCTAGAGAGAATCACTGAGGAGAGAATCACTGAGGATAGGGGAGAACGAACATCTGCCTCTCAGCATAACATCTAGAGAGAATCACTGAGGAGAGTGTCACTGAGGATAGGGGAGAACGAACATCTGCCTCTCAGCATAACATCTAGAGAGAATCACTGAGGAGAGTGTCACTGAGGATAGGGGAGAACGAACATCTGCCTCTCAGCATAACATCTAGAGAGAATCACTGAGGAGAGTCACTGAGGATAGGGGAGAACAAACATCTGCCACTCAGCATAACATCGAGAGAGAATCACTGAGGAGAGTGTCACTGAGGATAGGGGAGAACGAACATCTGCCTCTCAGCATAACATCTAGAGAGAATCACTGAGGAGAGTGTCACTGAGGATAGGGGAGAACGAACATCTGCCTCTCAGCATAACATCTAGAGAGAATCACTGAGGAGAGAATCACTGAGGATAGGGGAGAACGAACATCTGCCTCTCAGCATAACATCTAGAGAGAATCACTGAGGAGAGAATCACTGAGGATAGGGGAGAACGAACATCTGCCTCTCAGCATAACATCTAGAGAGAATCACTGAGGAGAGTGTCACTGAGGATAGGGGAGAACGAACATCTGCCTCTCAGCATAACATCTAGAGAGAATCACTGAGGAGAGTGTCACTGAGGATAGGGGAGAACGAACATCTGCCTCTCAGCATAACATCTAGAGAGAATCACTGAGGAGAGTCACTGAGGATAGGGGAGAACAAACATCTGCCACTCAGCATAACATCGAGAGAGAATCACTGAGGAGAGTGTCACTGAGGATAGGGGAGAACGAACATCTGCCTCTCAGCATAACATCTAGAGAGAATCACTGAGGAGAGTGTCACTGAGGATAGGGGAGAACGAACATCTGCCTCTCAGCATAACATTTAGAGAGAATCACTGAGGAGAGTGTCACTGAGGATAGGGGAAAACGGACATCTGCCTCTCAGCATAACATCTAGAGAGAATCACTGAGGAGAGTGTCACTGAGGATAGGGGAAAACGAACATCTGCCTCTCAGCATAACATCTAGAGAGAATCACTGAGGAGAGTGTCACTGAGAATAGGGGAGAACGAACATCTGCCTCTCAGCATAACATCTAGAGAGAATCACTGAGGAGAGTGTCACTGAGGATAGGGGAGAACGAACATCTGCATCTCAGCATAACATCTAGAGAGAATCACTGAGGAGAGTCACTGAGGATAGGGGAGAACGAACATCTGCCTCTCAGCATAACATCTAGAGAGAATCACTGAGGAGAGTCACTGAGGATAGGGGAGAACGAACATCTGCCTCTCAGCATATCATCTAGAGAGAATCACTGAGGAGAGAGTCACTGAGGATAGGGGAGAACGAACATCTGCCTCTCAGCATAACATCTAGAGAGAATCACTGAGGAGAGTCACTGAGGATAGGGGAGAACGAACATCTGCCTCTCAGCATAACATCTAGAGAGAATCACTGAGGAGAGTGTCACTGAGGATAGGGGAGAACGAACATCTGCCTCTCAGCATAACATCTAGAGAGAATCACTGAGGAGAGTGTCACTGAGGATAGGGGAGAACGAACATCTGCCTCTCAGAATAACATCTAGAGAGAATCACTGAGGAGAGTGTCACTGAGGATAGGGGAGAACGAACATCTGCCTCTCAGCATAACATCTAGAGTGAATCACTGAGGAGAGTGTCACTGAGGATAGGGGAGAACGAACATCTGCCTCTCAGCATAACATCTAGAGAGAATCACTGAGGAGAGTCACTGAGGATAGGGGAGAATGAACATCTGCCTCTCAGCATAACATCTAGAGAGAATCACTGAGGAGAGTGTCACTGAGGATAGGGGAGAACGAACATCTGCCTCTCAGCATAACATCTAGAGAGAATCACTGAGGAGAGTGTCACTGAGGATAGGGGAGAACGAACATCTGCTTCTCAGCATAACATCTAGAGAGAATCACTGAGGAGAGTGTCACTGAGGAAAGGGGAGAACGAACATCTGCCTCTCAGCATAACATCTAGAGAGAATCACTGAGGAGAGTGTCACTGAGGATAGGGGAGAACGAACATCTGCCTCTCAGCATAACATCTAGAGAGAATCACTGAGGAGAGAATCACTGAGGATAGGGGAGAACAAACATCTGCCTCTCAGCATAACATCTAGAGAGAATCACTGAGGAGAGTCACTGAGGATAGGGGAGAACGAACATCTGCCTCTCAGCATAACATCTAGAGAGAATCACTGAGGAGAGTCACTGAGGATAGGGGAGAACAAACATCTGCCTCTCAGCATAACATCTAGAGAGAATCACTGAGGAGAGTCACTGAGGAAAGGGGAAAACGAACATCTTTCTCTCAGCATAACATCTAGAGAGAATCACTGAGGAGAGTGTCACTGTGAATAGGGGAGAACGAACATCTGCCTCTCAGCATAACATCTAGAGAGAATCACTGAGGAGAGAATCACTGAGGATAGGGGAGAACGAACATCTGCCTCTCAGCATAACATCTAGAGAGAATCACTGAGGAGAGTGTCACTGAGGATAGGGGAGAACGAACATCTGCCTCTCAGCATAACATCTAGAGAGAATCACTGAGGAGAGTGTCACTGAGGATAGGGGAGAACGAACATCTGCCTCTCAGCATAACATCTAGAGAGAATCACTGAGGATAGGGGAGAACGAACATCTGCCTCTCAGCATAACATCTAGAGAGAATCACTGAGGAGAGTGTCACTGAGGATAGGGGAGAACGAACATCTGTCTCTCAGCATAACATCTAGAGAGAATCACTGAGGAGAGTCACTGAGGATAGGGGAGAACGAACATCTGCCTCTCAGCATAACATCTAGAGAGAATCACTGAGGAGAGTCACTGAGGATAGGGGAGAACGAACATCTGCCTCTCAGCATAACATCTAGAGAGAATCACTGAGGAGAGTCACTGAGGATAGGGGAAAACGAACATCTGCCTCTCAGCATAACATCTAGAGAGAATCACTGAGGAGAGTGTCACTGAGGATAGGGGAGAACGAACATCTGCCTCTCAGCATAACATCTAGAGAGAATCACTGAGGAGAGTGTCACTGAGGATAGGGGAGAACGAACATCTGCCTCTCAGCATAACATCTAGAGAGAATCACTGAGGAGAGAATCACTGAGGATAGGGGAGAACGAACATCTGCCTCTCAGCATAACATCTAGAGAGAATCACTGAGGAGAGTCACTGAGGATAGGGGAGAACGAACATCTGCCTCTCAGCATAACATCTAGAGAGAATCACTGAGGAGAGTGTCACTGAGGATAGGGGAGAACGAACATCTGCCTCTCAGCATAACATCTAGAGAGAATCACTGAGGAGAGTGTCACTGAGGATAGGGGAGAACGAACATCTGCCTCTCAGAATAACATCTAGAGAGAATCACTGAGGAGAGTGTCACTGAGGATAGGGGAGAACGAACATCTGCCTCTCAGCATAACATCTAGAGAGAATCACTGAGGAGAGTGTCACTGAGGATAGGGGAGAACGAACATCTGCCTCTCAGCAAAACATCTAGAGAGAATCACTGAGGAGAGTCACTGAGGATAGGGGAGAATGAACATCTGCCTCTCAGCATAACATCTAGAGAGAATCACTGAGGAGAGTGTCACTGAGGATAGGGGAGAACGAACATCTGCCTCTCAGCATAACATCTAGAGAGAATCACTGAGGAGAGTGTCACTGAGGATAGGGGAGAACGAACATCTGCTTCTCAGCATAACATCTAGAGAGAATCACTGAGGAGAGTGTCACTGAGGAAAGGGGAGAACGAACATCTGCCTCTCAGCATAACATCTAGAGAGAATCACTGAGGAGAGTGTCACTGAGGATAGGGGAGAACGAACATCTGCCTCTCAGCATAACATCTAGAGAGAATCACTGAGGAGAGAATCACTGAGGATAGGGGAGAACAAACATCTGCCTCTCAGCATAACATCTAGAGAGAATCACTGAGGAGAGTCACTGAGGATAGGGGAGAATGAACATCTGCCTCTCAGCATAACATCTAGAGAGAATCACTGAGGAGAGTCACTGAGGATAGGGGAGAACAAACATCTGCCTCTCAGCATAACATCTAGAGAGAATCACTGAGGAGAGTCACTGAGGAAAGGGGAAAACGAACATCTTTCTCTCAGCATAACATCTAGAGAGAATCACTGAGGAGAGTGTCACTGTGAATAGGGGAGAACGAACATCTGCCTCTCAGCATAACATCTAGAGAGAATCACTGAGGAGAGAATCACTGAGGATAGGGGAGAACGAACATCTGCCTCTCAGCATAACATCTAGAGAGAATCACTGAGGAGAGTGTCACTGAGGATAGGGGAGAACGAACATCTGCCTCTCAGCATAACATCTAGAGAGAATCACTGAGGAGAGTGTCACTGAGGATAGGGGAGAACGAACATCTGCCTCTCAGCATAACATCTAGAGAGAATCACTGAGGATAGGGGAGAACGAACATCTGCCTCTCAGCATAACATCTAGAGAGAATCACTGAGGAGAGTGTCACTGAGGATAGGGGAGAACGAACATCTGTCTCTCAGCATAACATCTAGAGAGAATCACTGAGGAGAGTCACTGAGGATAGGGGAGAACGAACATCTGCCTCTCAGCATAACATCTAGAGAGAATCACTGAGGAGAGTCACTGAGGATAGGGGAGAACGAACATCTGCCTCTCAGCATAACATCTAGAGAGAATCACTGAGGAGAGTCACTGAGGATAGGGGAGAACGAACATCTGCCTCTCAGCATAACATCTAGAGAGAATCACTGAGGAGAGTGTCACTGAGGATAGGGGAGAACGAACATCTGCCTCTCAGCATAACATCTAGAGAGAATCACTGAGGAGAGTGTCACTGAGGATAGGGGAGAACGAACATCTGCCTCTCAGCATAACATCTAGAGAGAATCACTGAGGAGAGAATCACTGAGGATAGGGGAGAACGAACATCTGCCTCTCAGCATAACATCTAGAGAGAATCACTGAGGAGAGTCACTGAGGATAGGGGAGAACGAACATCTGCCTCTCAGCATAACATCTAGAGAGAATCACTGAGGAGAGTGTCACTGAGGATAGGGGAGAACGAACATCTGCCTCTCAGCATAACATCTAGAGAGAATCACTGAGGAGAGAATCACTGAGGATAGGGGAGAACGAACATCTGCCTCTCAGCATAACATCTAGAGAGAATCACTGAGGAGAGTGTCACTGAGGATAGGGGAGAACGAACATCTGCCTCTCAGCATAACATCTAGAGAGAATCACTGAGGAGAGTGTCACTGAGGATAGGGGAGAACGAACATCTGCCTCTCAGCATAACATCTAGAGAGAATCACTGAGGAGAGTCACTGAGGATAGGGGAGAACGAACATCTGCCTCTCAGCATAACATCTAGAGAGAATCACTGAGGAGAGAGTCACTGAGGATAGGGGAGAACGAACATCTGCCTCTCAGCATAACATCTAGAGAGAATCACTGAGGAGAGTGTCACTGAGGATAGGGGAGAACGAACATCTGCCTCTCAGCATAACATCTAGAGAGAATCACTGAGGAGAGAGTCACTGAGGATAGGGGAGAACGAACATCTGCCTCTCAGCATAACATCTAGAGAGAATCACTGAGGAGAGAGTCACTGAGGATAGGGGAGAACGAACATCTGCCTCTCAGCATAACATCTAGAGAGAATCACTGAGGAGAGAGTCACTGAGGATAGGGGAGAACGAACATCTGCCTCTCAGCATAACATCTAGAGAGAATCACTGAGGAGAGTGTCACTGAGGATAGGGGAGAACGAACATCTGCCTCTCAGCATAACATCTAGAGAGAATCACTGAGGAGAGTGTCACTGAGGATAGGGGAGAACGAACATCTGCCTCTCAGCATAACATCTAGAGAGAATCACTGAGGAGAGTGTCACTGAGGATAGGGGAGAACGAACATCTGCCTCTCAGCATAACATCTAGAGAGAATCACTGAGGAGAGTGTCACTGAGGATAGGGGAGAACGAACATCTGCCTCTCAGCATAACATCTAGAGAGAATCACTGAGGAGAGTGTCACTGAGGATAGGGGAGAACGAACATCTGCCTCTCAGCATAACATCTAGAGAGAATCACTGAGGAGAGTGTCACTGAGGATAGGGGAGAACGAACATCTGCCTCTCAGCATAACATCTAGAGAGAATCACTGAGGAGAGAATCACTGAGGATAGGGGAGAACGAACATCTGCCTCTCAGCATAACATCTAGAGAGAATCACTGAGGAGAGTCACTGAGGATAGGGGAGAACGAACATCTGCCTCTCAGCATAACATCTAGAGAGAATCACTGAGGAGAGTCACTGAGGATAGGGGAGAACGAACATCTGCCTCTCAGCATAACATCTAGAGAGAATCACTGAGGAGAGTCACTGAGGATAGGGGAGAACGAACATCTGCCTCTCAGCATAACATCTAGAGAGAATCACTGAGGAGAGTGTCACTGAGGATAGGGGAGAACGAACATCTGCCTCTCAGCATAACATCTAGAGAGAATCACTGAGGAGAGTGTCACTGAGGATAGGGGAGAACGAACATCTGCCTCTCAGCATAACATCTAGAGAGAATCACTGAGGAGAGTGTCACTGAGGATAGGGGAGAACGAACATCTGCCTCTCAGCATAACATCTAGAGAGAATCACTGAGGAGAGTGTCACTGAGGATAGGGGAGAACGAACATCTGCCTCTCAGCATAACATCTAGAGAGAATCACTGAGGAGAGAATCACTGAGGATAGGGGAGAACGAACATCTGCCTCTCAGCATAACATCTAGAGAGAATCACTGAGGAGAGTCACTGAGGATAGGGGAGAACGAACATCTGCCTCTCAGCATAACATCTAGAGAGAATCACTGAGGAGAGTGTCACTGAGGATAGGGGAGAACGAACATCTGCCTCTCAGCATAACATCTAGAGAGAATCACTGAGGAGAGAATCACTGAGGATAGGGGAGAACGAACATCTGCCTCTCAGCATAACATCTAGAGAGAATCACTGAGGAGAGAGTCACTGAGGATAGGGGAGAACGAACATCTGCCTCTCAGCATAACATCTAGAGAGAATCACTGAGGAGAGTGTCACTGAGGATAGGGGAGAACGAACATCTGCCTCTCAGCATAACATCTAGAGAGAATCACTGAGGAGAGTCACTGAGGATAGGGGAGAACGAACATCTGCCTCTCAGCATAACATCTAGAGAGAATCACTGAGGAGAGTCACTGAGGATAGGGGAGAACGAACATCTGCCTCTCAGCATAACATCTAGAGAGAATCACTGAGGAGAGAGTCACTGAGGATAGGGGAGAACGAACATCTGCCTCTCAGCATAACATCTAGAGAGAATCACTGAGGAGAGTGTCACTGAGGATAGGGGAGAACGAACATCTGCCTCTCAGCATAACATCTAGAGAGAATCACTGAGGAGAGAATCACTGAGGATAGGGGAGAACGAACATCTGCCTCTCAGCATAACATCTAGAGAGAATCACTGAGGAGAGAGTCACTGAGGATAGGGGAGAACGAACATCTGCCTCTCAGCATAACATCTAGAGAGAATCACTGAGGAGAGAATCACTGAGGATAGGGGAGAACGAACATCTGCCTCTCAGCATAACATCTAGAGAGAATCACTGAGGAGAGTGTCACTGAGGATAGGGGAGAACGAACATCTGCCTCTCAGCATAACATCTAGAGAGAATCACTGAGGAGAGAGTCACTGAGGATAGGGGAGAACGAACATCTGCCTCTCAGCATAACATCTAGAGAGAATCACTGAGGAGAGAGTCACTGAGGATAGGGGAGAACGAACATCTGCCTCTCAGCATAACATCTAGAGAGAATCACTGAGGAGAGTGTCACTGAGGATAGGGGAGAACGAACATCTGCCTCTCAGCATAACATCTAGAGAGAATCACTGAGGAGAGTCACTGAGGATAGGGGAGAACGAACATCTGCCTCTCAGCATAACATCTAGAGAGAATCACTGAGGAGAGAATCACTGAGGATAGGGGAGAACGAACATCTGCCTCTCAGCATAACATCTAGAGAGAATCACTGAGGAGAGAGTCACTGAGGATAGGGGAGAACGAACATCTGCCTCTCAGCATAACATCTAGAGAGAATCACTGAGGAGAGAATCACTGAGGATAGGGGAGAACGAACATCTGCCTCTCAGCATAACATCTAGAGAGAATCACTGAGGAGAGAGTCACTGAGGATAGGGGAGAACGAACATCTGCCTCTCAGCATAACATCTAGAGAGAATCACTGAGGAGAGAATCACTGAGGATAGGGGAGAACGAACATCTGCCTCTCAGCATAACATCTAGAGAGAATCACTGAGGAGAGTGTCACTGAGGATAGGGGAGAACGAACATCTGCCTCTCAGCATAACATCTAGAGAGAATCACTGAGGAGAGAGTCACTGAGGATAGGGGAGAACGAACATCTGCCTCTCAGCATAACATCTAGAGAGAATCACTGAGGAGAGTGTCACTGAGGATAGGGGAGAACGAACATCTGCCTCTCAGCATAACATCTAGAGAGAATCACTGAGGAGAGTGTCACTGAGGATAGGGGAGAACGAACATCTGCCTCTCAGCATAACATCTAGAGAGAATCACTGAGGAGAGTGTCACTGAGGATAGGGGAGAACGAACATCTGCCTCTCAGCATAACATCTAGAGAGAATCACTGAGGAGAGTGTCACTGAGGATAGGGGAGAACGAACATCTGCCTCTCAGCATAACATCTAGAGAGAATCACTGAGGAGAGAGTCACTGAGGATAGGGGAGAACGAACATCTGCCTCTCAGCATAACATCTAGAGAGAATCACTGAGGAGAGGTCACTGAGGATAGGGGAGAACGAACATCTGCCTCTCAGCATAACATCTAGAGAGAATCACTGAGGAGAGTCACTGAGGATAGGGGAGAACGAACATCTGCCTCTCAGCATAACATCTAGAGAGAATCACTGAGGAGAGAGTCACTGAGGATAGGGGAGAACGAACATCTGCCTCTCAGCATAACATCTAGAGAGAATCACTGAGGAGAGTGTCACTGAGGATAGGGGAGAACGAACATCTGCCTCTCAGCATAACATCTAGAGAGAATCACTGAGGAGAGTCACTGAGGATAGGGGAGAACGAACATCTGCCTCTCAGCATAACATCTAGAGAGAATCACTGAGGAGAGTGTCACTGAGGATAGGGGAGAACGAACATCTGCCTCTCAGCATAACATCTAGAGAGAATCACTGAGGAGAGAATCACTGAGGATAGGGGAGAACGAACATCTGCCTCTCAGCATAACATCTAGAGAGAATCACTGAGGAGAGGTCACTGAGGATAGGGGAGAACGAACATCTGCCTCTCAGCATAACATCTAGAGAGAATCACTGAGGAGAGTGTCACTGAGGATAGGGGAGAACGAACATCTGCCTCTCAGCATAACATCTAGAGAGAATCACTGAGGAGAGAGTCACTGAGGATAGGGGAGAACGAACATCTGCCTCTCAGCATAACATCTAGAGAGAATCACTGAGGAGAGTGTCACTGAGGATAGGGGAGAACGAACATCTGCCTCTCAGCATAACATCTAGAGAGAATCACTGAGGAGAGTGTCACTGAGGATAGGGGAGAACGAACATCTGCCTCTCAGCATAACATCTAGAGAGAATCACTGAGGAGAGTCACTGAGGATAGGGGAGAACGAACATCTGCCTCTCAGCATAACATCTAGAGAGAATCACTGAGGAGAGAGTCACTGAGGATAGGGGAGAACGAACATCTGCCTCTCAGCATAACATCTAGAGAGAATCACTGAGGAGAGTGTCACTGAGGATAGGGGAGAACGAACATCTGCCTCTCAGCATAACATCTAGAGAGAATCACTGAGGAGAGAGTCACTGAGGATAGGGGAGAACGAACATCTGCCTCTCAGCATAACATCTAGAGAGAATCACTGAGGAGAGTGTCACTGAGGATAGGGGAGAACGAACATCTGCCTCTCAGCATAACATCTAGAGAGAATCACTGAGGAGAGTGTCACTGAGGATAGGGGAGAACGAACATCTGCCTCTCAGCATAACATCTAGAGAGAATCACTGAGGAGAGTGTCACTGAGGATAGGGGAGAACGAACATCTGCCTCTCAGCATAACATCTAGAGAGAATCACTGAGGAGAGTGTCACTGAGGATAGGGGAGAACGAACATCTGCCTCTCAGCATAACATCTAGAGAGAATCACTGAGGAGAGTGTCACTGAGGATAGGGGAGAACGAACATCTGCCTCTCAGCATAACATCTAGAGAGAATCACTGAGGAGAGTGTCACTGAGGATAGGGGAGAACGAACATCTGCCTCTCAGCATAACATCTAGAGAGAATCACTGAGGAGAGTGTCACTGAGGATAGGGGAGAACGAACATCTGCCTCTCAGCATAACATCTAGAGAGAATCACTGAGGAGAGAATCACTGAGGATAGGGGAGAACGAACATCTGCCTCTCAGCATAACATCTAGAGAGAATCACTGAGGAGAGTCACTGAGGATAGGGGAGAACGAACATCTGCCTCTCAGCATAACATCTAGAGAGAATCACTGAGGAGAGTCACTGAGGATAGGGGAGAACGAACATCTGCCTCTCAGCATAACATCTAGAGAGAATCACTGAGGAGAGTCACTGAGGATAGGGGAGAACGAACATCTGCCTCTCAGCATAACATCTAGAGAGAATCACTGAGGAGAGTGTCACTGAGGATAGGGGAGAACGAACATCTGCCTCTCAGCATAACATCTAGAGAGAATCACTGAGGAGAGTGTCACTGAGGATAGGGGAGAACGAACATCTGCCTCTCAGCATAACATCTAGAGAGAATCACTGAGGAGAGTGTCACTGAGGATAGGGGAGAACGAACATCTGCCTCTCAGCATAACATCTAGAGAGAATCACTGAGGAGAGTGTCACTGAGGATAGGGGAGAACGAACATCTGCCTCTCAGCATAACATCTAGAGAGAATCACTGAGGAGAGAGTCACTGAGGATAGGGGAGAACGAACATCTGCCTCTCAGCATAACATCTAGAGAGAATCACTGAGGAGAGTCACTGAGGATAGGGGAGAACGAACATCTGCCTCTCAGCATAACATCTAGAGAGAATCACTGAGGAGAGTGTCACTGAGGATAGGGGAGAACGAACATCTGCCTCTCAGCATAACATCTAGAGAGAATCACTGAGGAGAGAATCACTGAGGATAGGGGAGAACGAACATCTGCCTCTCAGCATAACATCTAGAGAGAATCACTGAGGAGAGAATCACTGAGGATAGGGGAGAACGAACATCTGCCTCTCAGCATAACATCTAGAGAGAATCACTGAGGAGAGTGTCACTGAGGATAGGGGAGAACGAACATCTGCCTCTCAGTATAACATCTAGAGAGAATCACTGAGGAGAGTCACTGAGGATAGGGGAGAACGAACATCTGCCTCTCAGCATAACATCTAGAGAGAATCACTGAGGAGAGTCACTGAGGATAGGGGAGAACGAACATCTGCCTCTCAGCATAACATCTAGAGAGAATCACTGAGGAGAGAGTCACTGAGGATAGGGGAGAACGAACATCTGCCTCTCAGCATAACATCTAGAGAGAATCACTGAGGAGAGTGTCACTGAGGATAGGGGAGAACGAACATCTGCCTCTCAGCATAACATCTAGAGAGAATCACTGAGGAGAGAATCACTGAGGATAGGGGAGAACGAACATCTGCCTCTCAGCATAACATCTAGAGAGAATCACTGAGGAGAGAGTCACTGAGGATAGGGGAGAAAGAACATCTGCCTCACAGCATAACATCTAGAGAGAATCACTGAGGAGAGAATCACTGAGGATAGGGGAGAACGAACATCTGCCTCTCAGCATAACATCTAGAGAGAATCACTGAGGAGAGTGTCACTGAGGATAGGGGAGAACGAACATCTGCCTCTCAGCATAACATCTAGAGAAAATCACTGAGGAGAGAGTCACTGAGGATAGGGGAGAACGAACATCTGCCTCTCAGCATAACATCTAGAGAGAATCACTGAGGAGAGAGTCACTGAGGATAGGGGAGAACGAACATCTGCCTCTCAGCATAACATCTAGAGAGAATCACTGAGGAGAGTGTCACTGAGGATAGGGGAGAACGAACATCTGCCTCTCAGCATAACATCTAGAGAGAATCACTGAGGAGAGTCACTGAGGATAGGGGAGAACGAACATCTGCCTCTCAGCATAACATCTAGAGAGAATCACTGAGGAGAGAATCACTGAGGATAGGGGAGAACGAACATCTG
This sequence comes from Salvelinus fontinalis, assembly GCF_029448725.1. Classification (NCBI taxonomy): domain Eukaryota; kingdom Metazoa; phylum Chordata; class Actinopteri; order Salmoniformes; family Salmonidae; genus Salvelinus; species Salvelinus fontinalis. The sequence continues at coordinate 30,899,765 of NC_074673.1, read as the reverse complement.
CCTCTCAGCATAACATCTAGAGAGAATCACTGAGGAGAGAGTCACTGAGGATAGGGGAGAACGAACATCTGCCTCTCAGCATAACATCTAGAGAGAATCACTGAGGAGAGAATCACTGAGGATAGGGGAGAACGAACATCTGCCTCTCAGCATAACATCTAGAGAGAATCACTGAGGAGAGAGTCACTGAGGATAGGGGAGAAAGAACATCTGCCTCACAGCATAACATCTAGAGAGAATCACTGAGGAGAGAATCACTGAGGATAGGGGAGAACGAACATCTGCCTCTCAGCATAACATCTAGAGAGAATCACTGAGGAGAGTGTCACTGAGGATAGGGGAGAACGAACATCTGCCTCTCAGCATAACATCTAGAGAAAATCACTGAGGAGAGAGTCACTGAGGATAGGGGAGAACGAACATCTGCCTCTCAGCATAACATCTAGAGAGAATCACTGAGGATAGAGTCACTGAGGATAGGGGAGAACGAACATCTGCCTCTCAGCATAACATCTAGAGAGAATCACTGAGGAGAGTGTCACTGAGGATAGGGGAGAACGAACATCTGCCTCTCAGCATAACATCTAGAGAGAATCACTGAGGAGAGTGTCACGTAGGATAGGGGAGAACGAACATCTGCTTCTCAGCATAACATCTAGAGAGAATCACTGAGGAGAGTGTCACTGAGGATAGAGGAGAACGAACATCTGCCTCTCAGCATAACATCTAGAGAGAATCACTGAGGAGAGTGTCACTGAGGATAGGGGAGAACGAACATCTGCCTCTCAGCATAACATCTAGAGAGAATCACTGAGGAGAGAATCACTGAGGATAGGGGAGAAGGAACATCTGCCTCTCAGCATAACATCTAGAGAGAATCACTGAGGAGAGAGTCACTGAGGATAGGGGAGAACGAACATCTGCCTCTCAGCATAACATCTAGAGAGAATCACTGAGGAGAGTCACTGAGGATAGGGGAGAACGAACATCTGCCTCTCAGTATAACATCTAGAGAGAATCACTGAGGAGAGTCACTGAGGATAGGGGAGAACGAACATCTGCCTCTCAGCATAACATCTAGAGAGAATCACTGAGGAGAGTCACTGAGGATAGGGGAGAACGAACATCTGCCTCTCAGCATAACATCTAGAGAGAATCACTGAGGAGAGAGTCACTGAGGATAGGGGAGAACGAACATCTGCCTCTCAGCATAACATCTAGAGAGAATCACTGAGGAGAGTGTCACTGAGGATAGGGGAGAACGAACATCTGCCTCTCAGCATAACATCTAGAGAGAATCACTGAGGAGAGAATCACTGAGGATAGGGGAGAACGAACATCTGCCTCTCAGCATAACATCTAGAGAGAATCACTGAGGAGAGAGTCACTGAGGATAGGGGAGAAAGAACATCTGCCTCACAGCATAACATCTAGAGAGAATCACTGAGGAGAGAATCACTGAGGATAGGGGAGAACGAACATCTGCCTCTCAGCATAACATCTAGAGAGAATCACTGAGGAGAGTGTCACTGAGGATAGGGGAGAACGAACATCTGCCTCTCAGCATAACATCTAGAGAAAATCACTGAGGAGAGAGTCACTGAGGATAGGGGAGAACGAACATCTGCCTCTCAGCATAACATCTAGAGAGAATCACTGAGGAGAGAGTCACTGAGGATAGGGGAGAACGAACATCTGCCTCTCAGCATAACATCTAGAGAGAATCACTGAGGAGAGTGTCACTGAGGATAGGGGAGAACGAACATCTGCCTCTCAGCATAACATCTAGAGAGAATCACTGAGGAGAGTCACTGAGGATAGGGGAGAACGAACATCTGCCTCTCAGCATAACATCTAGAGAGAATCACTGAGGAGAGAATCACTGAGGATAGGGGAGAACGAACATCTGCCTCTCAGCATAACATCTAGAGAGAATCACTGAGGAGAGAGTCACTGAGGATAGGGGAGAACGAACATCTGCCTCTCAGCATAACATCTAGAGAGAATCACTGAGGAGAGAATCACTGAGGATAGGGGAGAACGAACATCTGCCTCTCAGCATAACATCTAGAGAGAATCACTGAGGAGAGAGTCACTGAGGATAGGGGAGAAAGAACATCTGCCTCACAGCATAACATCTAGAGAGAATCACTGAGGAGAGAATCACTGAGGATAGGGGAGAACGAACATCTGCCTCTCAGCATAACATCTAGAGAGAATCACTGAGGAGAGTGTCACTGAGGATAGGGGAGAACGAACATCTGCCTCTCAGCATAACATCTAGAGAAAATCACTGAGGAGAGAGTCACTGAGGATAGGGGAGAACGAACATCTGCCTCTCAGCATAACATCTAGAGAGAATCACTGAGGATAGAGTCACTGAGGATAGGGGAGAACGAACATCTGCCTCTCAGCATAACATCTAGAGAGAATCACTGAGGAGAGTGTCACTGAGGATAGGGGAGAACGAACATCTGCCTCTCAGCATAACATCTAGAGAGAATCACTGAGGAGAGAATCACTGAGGATAGGGGCGAACGAACATCTGCCTCTCAGCATAACATCTAGAGAGAATCACTGAGGAGAGTCACTGAGGATAGGGGAAAACGAACATCTGCCTCTCAGCATAACATCTAGAGAGAATCACTGAGGAGAGTGTCACTGAGGATAGGGGAGAACGAACATCTGCTTCTCAGCATAACATCTAGAGAGAATCACTGAGGAGAGTGTCACTGAGGATAGGGGAGAACGAACATCTGCTTCTCAGCATAACATCTAGAGAGAATCACTGAGGAGAGTGTCACTGAGGATAGGGGAGAACGAACATCTGCCTCTCAGCATAACATCTAGAGAGAATCACTGAGGAGAGTGTCACTGAGGATAGGGGAGAACGAACATCTGCCTCTCAGCATAACATCTAGAGAGAATCACTGAGGAGAGTGTCACTGAGGATAGGGGAGAACGAACATCTGTCTCTCAGCATAACATCTAGAGAGAATCACTGAGGAGAGTCACTGAGGATAGGGGAGAACGAACATCTGCCTCTCAGCATAACATCTAGAGAGAATCACTGAGGAGAGTGTCACTGAGGATAGGGGAGAACGAACATCTGCCTCTCAGCATAACATCTAGAGAGAATCACTGAGGAGAGTCACTGAGGATAGGGGAGAACGAACATCTGCCTCTCAGCATAACATCTAGAGAGAATCACTGAGGAGAGTCACTGAGGATAGGGGAGAACGAACATCTGCCTCTCAGCATAACATCTAGAGAGAATCACTGAGGAGAGTCACTGAGGATAGGGGAGAACGAACATCTGCCTCTCAGCATAACATCTAGAGAGAATCACTGAGGAGAGTCACTGAGGATAGGGGAAAACGAACATCTGCCTCTCAGCATAACATCTAGAGAGAATCACTGAGGAGAGTGTCACTGAGGATAGGGGAGAACGAACATCTGCTTCTCAGCATAACATCTAGAGAGAATCACTGAGGAGAGTGTCACTGAGGATAGGGGAGAACGAACATCTGCCTCTCAGCATAACATCTAGAGAGAATCACTGAGGAGAGTGTCACTGAGGATAGGGGAGAACGAACATCTGCCTCTCAGCATAACATCTAGAGAGAATCACTGAGGAGAGTCACTGAGGATAGGGGAAAACGAACATCTGCCTCTCAGCATAACATCTAGAGAGAATCACTGAGGAGAGTGTCACTGAGGATAGGGGAGAACGAACATCTGCCTCTCAGCATAACATCTAGAGAGAATCACTGAGGAGAGTGTCACTGAGGATAGGGGAGAACGAACATCTGCTTCTCAGCATAACATCTAGAGAGAATCACTGAGGAGAGTGTCACTGAGGATAGGGGAGAACGAACATCTGCCTCTCAGCATAACATCTAGAGAGAATCACTGAGGAGAGTGTCACTGAGGATAGGGGAGAACGAACATCTGCCTCTCAGCATAACATCTAGAGAGAATCACTGAGGAGAGTGTCACTGAGGATAGGGGAGAACGAACATCTGTCTCTCAGCATAACATCTAGAGAGAATCACTGAGGAGAGTCACTGAGGATAGGGGAGAACGAACATCTGCCTCTCAGCATAACATCTAGAGAGAATCACTGAGGAGAGTCACTGAGGATAGGGGAGAACGAACATCTGCCTCTCAGCATAACATCTAGAGAGAATCACTGAGGAGAGTCACTGAGGATAGGGGAGAACGAACAGCTGCCTCTCAGCATAACATCTAGAGAGAATCACTGAGGAGAGTCACTGAGGATAGGGGAAAACGAACATCTGCCTCTCAGCATAACCTCTAGAGAGAATCACTGAGGAGAGTCACTGAGGATAGGGGAGAACGAACATCTGCCTCGCAGCATAACATCTAGGATTTTACCTCTTTGAATAAACTATTTTTCTCCCCCTGATTTGTTTTGGGGTCTGTGTTATTGAAGAGTAACATCAACTGTTAACACTCCCACAGCCATTGGACTCTTGAGCCTTGAGAAAGGTATCGTACCGCTAATGTTTAACGGATTCACCAAAGCAGTTTGAGACAGGGCCATGAACTATTTAGAGCATGTTGTTTGCATGGAGATGAGAGGCAGTTTGAGAATAATTGATTTCATATTATGGATATTGACACTAGTATGATTTTCATGATCATACTCATAAAGATTAGCATATCTGTAATCAGTGAGTGTTTGTAAACGCTGGGCTGGGACTCTGTGTGTGGAGCTATAGGGTTACTGGTTTGGCCTTTGTGAAAGGCCATGTGGAAGAGCACAGAAATCCCCAGGGCAATATTAATGTTGTAAATACCTCTTCCCACCTCGTGTGTGTGGTGTGGTGTGGTGTGGTGTGGTGTGGTGTGTGTGTGTGTGTGTGTGTGTGTGTGTGTGTGTCAGAGCTGAATTGGGTAATTTGCATTCTCTACCTGATCTACCTTCCTTGCACAGCCAACAGAGACACCACTGGACATCTCTTTTACTCTCTCTGTAACGGTTTTCTTCCAGGGGTGAAGGAGAGGACCAAAGTGCAGCGCGGCTAGTGTTAAACATGTTTAATAAAGAACAAGTAAAACACTACAAACACAATACAAAATAACAAATGTGCAAAAACCGACACAGACCTATCTGGTGCAGACAATCACAGAGACAGGAAACAAACACCCACAAAATCCCAACACAAAACAAGCCTCCTATATATGATTCTCAATCAGAGACAACGATTACCATCTGCCTCTGATTGAGAACCCACACTAGGCTGACATAGAAACAGACAAACTAGACACACAACATAGAATTCCCACCCAGCTCACGTCCTGACCAACTAAACACATACAAAACAACAGAAAACAGGTCAGGAATGTGACACTCTCTCTCGCTTTCTCTGTCTCTCTCCTTTCCTTTCTTAGTATCTTATTGTGTATTTTCTATTCTTTGTGTCTCCCTCGTCTTTGAAATAATTCCTCCCTCTCTCTCTATGTGATCTGATTGAAGCCATTTGTTTTTCTTTAGTAATCTCAGTGTGGGTGGTTTGTTGTCACACCTCATGTCATCACATTGTATTGTTCCTCCTTTTCTTCCTTCTTTTGACACATATAATTACACTGTTCTCTCAGTTCAATCTATCTGATGATGTGGCCTATGTATACAGTACCAGTCAAAAGTTTGGACACACCTAAATAAAGGGTTTTTCTTTATTTGTACTATTTCTACATGGTAGAGTAATAGTGAAGACATCCAAACAAAACAAATAACACATATGGAATCATGTATTAACCAAAAAAGTGTTAAACCAATCTGAAAAAGTGTGTGCGAGCAAGAAGGCCTACAAACCTGACTCAGTTACACCAGCTCTGTCAGGAGGAATGGGCCAAAATTCACCCAACTTATTGTGGGAAGCTTGTGGAAGGCTACCTGGAACCTTTGACCCAAGTTAAACAATTTAAACGCAATGCTACCAAATACTAATTGAGTGTATGTAAACTTCAGACCCACTGGGAATGTGATGAAAAAAATAAAAGCTGAAATAAGTCATTCTCTGTCACGACTTCCGCCGAGGTTGGTCTCTCTCCTTGTTCGGGTGGCGTTCGGCAGTCGACGTCACCGGCCTTCTAGCCATCACCGATCCACTTTTCATTTTCCATTTGTTTTGTCCTTGTCTTACGCACTCAATCAATCAAGTTTATTTTATATAGCCCTTCGTACATCAGCTAATATCTTGAAGTGCTGTACAGAGACCCAGCCTAAAACCCCAAACAGCTAGAATGCAGGTGTAGAAGCACGGTGGCTAGGAAAAACTCCCGCCAACCCAGACAGGAAGATCACGTCAGTAACTCAACCCACTACCCACTCAACCCACTACGCACCTGGTTTCAATCCACCAATGACTTGTTCATTATTTAACTCTCTGTTCCCCCATTGTTGTTTGTGGGTGATTGTTTGTTTGTAATACGGTCCGTTATTGTGGGCTCGATTTAATGTGTTGTATCTGTGAATATTTGAGTAAATTCCGTTTATTACTCATATCTGCTGTCCTGCGCCTGACTCCTCTACACCAGCTACACACAGGCACTATTACATTCTCTCTACTATTATTCTGACATTTCACATTCTTAAAATAAAGTGGTGATCCTAACTGGCCTAAGACAGGGCATTTTTACTATGATTAAATGTCAGGAATTGTGAAAAACTGACTTTAAATGTATTTTGCTAAGGTGTATGTAAACTTCCGACTTCAACTGTATATATAAAGAGAGAGAGGGAGTCATACATTAGTATTCACTGATATCTGTTCATGCATGGTAATCTCTGGGTTCGGATATTAGCTGTGCAACCAAGTGATTCTGCAAGCTACTGTATAATGCTCAATGACTGTAAGTGTTTTTAGTTTTTTGAAGAATTCTACAAATGCTGTAGATGTTAATGCCATTTGGATCCTGATTGAGGGGTGTATCTGTCTAGTGGTTTGTCTATGTATGTGGTCAGGCAGGGTGACACAGCCCCTCGCCCCTCACTCCATGTTATTTGTCTGCTATTACTCCTGGTTCTGAGGGAAGGGAATAGCGGACCCTTGATGCTTAACAAACATCGCAGCATTCTTGGTCTATAAATATCTGGCTTGGACCAGCAGAGTGACAGCTATGACTCGTAGGCAGTGGAGAAATATCCCTCTGTGGGATTGCTGGTTGGAGATGTTGTCCAGGTAGCCAGTGCTGTACTGTCAACAAGCTCTCACATTATCACTGCAGAATTAGACATTCATCCATGTTCTCCAAAGGTCATATTTCAAAGTTGCTCCAAACATCTAATGTCTACGTGTTTTTGATGCTCCTGCTGCTCTATATTGTTCCATTTCTCCAAACATCACATTTCGAAGTTAAGGGTTAAGTTTGGGCATTCATTCTGAATGGTTAAGGTAAGGGTTAAGTTTGGACATTCATTCTGAATGGTTAAGGTAAGGGTTAAGTTTGGGCATTCATTCTGAATGGTTAAGGTAAGGGTTAAGTTTGGACATTCATTCTGAATGGTTAAGGTAAGGGTTAAGTTTGGGCATTCATTCTGAATGGTTAAGGTAAGGGTTAAGTTTGGGCATTCATTCTGAATGGTTAAGGTAAGGGTTAAGTTTGGGCATTCATTCTGAATGGTTAAGGTAAGGGTTAAGTTTGGGCATTCATTCTGAATGGTTACGGTAAGGGTTAAGTTTGGGCATTCATTCTGAATGGTTAAGGTAAGGGTTAAGTTTGGGCATTCATTCTGAATGGTTAAGGTAAGGGTTACGTTTGGGCATTCATTCTGAATGGTTAAGGTAAGGGTTAAGTTTGGGCATTCATTCTGAATGGTTAAGGTAAGGGTTAAGTTTGGGCATTCATTCTGAATGATTAAGGTAAGGCTTATGGTTTGGGATAGGTTTAAACCCCCTGCCCTTAAAAGTAGGTCAATAGACTTCTCATATGGTTTTCACATCTAGTGTATGTCAGCATGTGGTAACTATTTTATAATCCTAAAATCCTCTTTCACTGAGACCTGACTGTCATCTCTCCTAACCCCTGACCTCCAACCTCTACCCCTGGTGAGGTCATGCCCTGTTGGACTGTTATAGTGGGGTCATCATCAGCTACCTCTGATGGAGATGGAGGGATATTCTCTCCTCTACACTCCTCTGCATCATCATCCCATCTACAATCCTTAAAACACAATACAACAACAGGAACATGTTTCATACTTCCAATCATTCGATTGGGTTTGAACCCGAGTTGCCTGCCACAAGACAATGTTAGCCAATCGAGCAAAAGCCTAGTATTCATGTCTCAGGCAAGGTTATTACATGTGGTTCATTACAGATACTCCCATAGACACATTTACCTCTGCACATTTTGATCAAATCAACGTTTTATCTGTTGACACTGGTGCTCCTTATCGAGAGGTGGATATCCGGTGTTGTTATGGAGACGCAGACAGTAGTTAGCTCAGTAATCTAATCAAAGCTCTGTAGCGTGATGCGCTGTATGTGACGTTTAGCGTGTTTAATCTGTGTTGTTGTTCTCCTCTCAGGATGGGCTGATAACCCTCTGAGCTCCTGTCTGTTAGAGAGAGAGAGACAGACAGACAGAGAGAGAGAGAGAGACAGACAGACAGACAGACAGACAGACAGACAGACAGACAGACAGACAGACCGACGGGGAGGGAGGGAGAGCGGGGGAGAGACAGACAGACAGACAGAGAGAGAGAGACAGATGGGGAGGGAGGGAGAGCGGGGGAGAGAGAGACAGACAGACAGATAGATAGACAGACAGACTGAGACAGACGGGGAGGGAGGGAGAGCGGGGGAGAGAGAGACAGACAGACAGACAGACGGGGAGGGAGGGAGAGCGGGGGAGAGAGAGACAGACAGATAGATAGACAGACAGACTGAGACAGACGGGGAGGGAGGGAGAGCGGGGGAGAGAGAGACAGACAGATAGATAGACAGACAGACTGAGACAGACGGGGAGGGAAGGAGAGGGGGGGAGAGAGAGACAGACAGACAGAGACAGACGGGGAGGGAGGGAGAGCGGGGGAGAGAGAGACAGACAGACAGAGACAGACGGGGAGGGAGGGAGAGCGGGGGAGAGAGAGACAGACAGACTGAGACAGACGGGGAGGGAGGGAGAGCAGGGGAGAGAGAGAGAGAGAGAGAGACAGACAGAGACAGACGGGGTGGGAGAGCGGGGGAGAGAGAGACAGACAGACAGACAGACGGGGAGGGAGGGAGAGCGCGGGAGAGAGAAAGGAGGTGTAATTAGATCTCCCCGTCTCCCCCCTCCTTCCCTCTAGGGGAGAGGAGCCTCGTCGAAACCATGAATTTTTAACGCTTCTCTCGATCTGCACTCTAGTGAGATGTGTGACTGTGTGTGTGCTCTGACTGTAGCTTTATTGTTGATCATAGCTCATTCAGCCATATTACTGGCTCTGTATTTGTCTGCATTTTGTATTACCAAGATCTTGTGATGTATAAAACATTAATTTGACCTGATGTCATTGATCTTGTCCTTACATATCACATAGACACAGTCCTGGTGATCTAGTATGAAGGGAGGAGTTGGATGGGAGGTCTGAATGGAGGGAGACATAGTTGTACACTGTGTATTCACACGTATGTATGTGTGTATTTGTGCCGGTGTCGGGAGTTGTGTGTTTTTATAGCTCCTCACAGCTTGTACAGAGGAGGTGGAAACAGCACCATGTGTAGAACTCAGCCTAGGCCTCATGAGAGCAGGGTGGGTTGGAAGGAGAGGGGTGGTTTTACTGCTGCAACTCATTGTTATAGTCTTACTTTTCTCATTCGGAGCGTGACAGTGTTTCCCTTTTCCTGGACACACACAGGTACATTTTAATCTTACACCTATGTCAGAGTAAACGCAGACACACACACACACACACACAACCCTAACACCATGTCATTCCACAGACGCATCGTGTCCATAGCAACTTACAGTTACACACGCACCTAGCAGTTGTGTCATTTGGCAGATGCTAACATACTGTATCTATTATATACTAACTAGGGTGCTGGTCGTTGACTTGGGGCTGACAGGAGACCTTATGCGTGGCAGGTGGGTGTAGTTTAGGCCCACAGACTGGAACACCACACCTCATAGGTGGGACACCCTCTCAGCAATGATCACTGTACCCACCATCAGCCTATTGCAGTTAGTCTGGACTGTCTGGAGGGTTGGAGTTATCAACTCCTCAACTCTTACACCACATGCACTCTACATTTCTATATCTACTGTACGTTACCTCTCCCTCTCCCCCCCCCCTCTCCCTCTATCTCTATCTCTCCCTCTCCCTCTGTATCATGTTGTGGAGTTTAAATAAAGGTGATCTGTGTCTTGGCATGGCCACCGCCATACAGTAGCTGTAGGCAGAGATTACATTACCCACTTGTGTGAGTGTGTCAGAGCGAGTGGGGAGGTCACTGTCGTTATATCCTCTCTGGTATTTTACTTTGATTGACAGCTCTTCAGATAGTAATCCCTCCCTCTTGACTTTCTGCTATGAGCCGAGACACACACACACACACCCTCTTGACTTTCTGTTATGAGCCGAGACACACACACACACACCCTCTTGACTTTCTGCTATGAGCCGAGACACACACACACACACACGCCCTCTTGACTTTCTGTTATGAGCCGAGACACACACACACACCCTCTTGACTTTCTGCTATGAGCCGAGACACACACACACACACCCTCTTGACTTTCTGCTATGAGCCGAGACACACACACACACACCCTCTTGACTTTCTGCTATGAGCCGAGACACACACACACACACACACACACACACACACACACACACACACCCTCTTGACTTTCTGCTATGAGCCGAGACACACACACACACACACACACACACACACACACACACACACACACACCCTCTTGACTTTCTGCTATGAGCCGAGACACACACACACACACACACACACCCTCTTGACTTTCTGCTATGAGCCGAGACACACACACATACACACACACCCTCTTGACTTTCTGCTATGTGCCGAGACACACACACACACACACCCTCTTGACTTTCTGCTATGAGCCGAGACACACACACACCCTCTTGACTTTCTGCTATGAGCCGAGACACACACACACACACACCCTCTTGACTTTCTGCTATGAGCCGAGACACACACACACACACACACACACACACACACACACACACACACACACACCCTCTTGACTCTCTGCAGAGTGCTGCAGCTCCTTCTCTCCCAGGTGAAGTGTGTGTGACCTTTAAATCCTGACCCTATGAGTTTCAGCACTATATCAGACTGTTACTCTCATTCCTCTATCTGATTCACTAAACTTAAGAACTAGGCTTCCTCTGACTGGATTTTGTCAATGTCCATATATCGCTGTATGAATGTCTCTTTAGAATACTCAAGAGTCAGGTTACCTTTAAAGCTGAGACCTGAGATGGCAGTGTCTAAAGAACTGAGATATCATATAAGCCTAATGCTATGGTACAATGGGTTTTGTACATATACTGCTAAGTATACTAAGTTTGACTACTAAGTATTTTGGGCTGGATGTGTCAATGTGTAGTTCATACATGCCTAATCTATGAGTAGAATTACTGTTTTACCTCAATTAGGCATAAAATCCCTAGTTTGAAAGGGACTGTTTTTCTGGAAGCTGTACTGCGCCATTTTCCCTCAATGTCCCTCCACTTTGGCCAGCCCTCTAGCAATTTGAGTTGTAGCCGTTTGAGTGACAGCTAGCAAGATGCACACACAGCAGAACGAGAGAGAGATCAATGACGTGGTGCACATATCTGCACATATGTGACGTAGTATTCCATTTTCTGGGACCACTTTTGGCCAATCAAATGATTGGCATCTTACATTCAAACAATGAATCCTGATCTAGGATAACTTTTAAAACATTAAATTATTTGGCTTGCTCTAAAAGGATTTGGCTAAAAGCAAATCTACCCGCTGCTTTCAGACCTACTGGCTAAAAAGTAGACCAAAGTACCGGAGAATCTCTTTAGTGACGTTTCCATATTGAAATATGCCCTTTTTCATCTGAATATGTCAAAAATATGGGTAACACTGTATCTACAGGGGGACTCAATGTTGTGTTACCTATATATGTCAAATATACATTTTTACGTGTTATCTTTGTCTTTTCTAGACTCTGGCCACATCTGCTGAGAATTTCCAGATGGAACACCAGTGGAAGGATGAATATGCGGTAAAACTCTGATTCTAATTATAACCAACATTACATTTACATGATATACTGTAGCTGTCAGTCACCACTCCCATCCCCAATGTGTAGTAAGAATGTGGCCGATGTGTGTCAGCTGTTTACTACTGGAACACTCACTACTCATTGGCTGAGAGACGGCAACCTCAGATGAGCGTACTGTAGATGGTGTTCTCTCACTGCTCTCTCTATGGGCTAGAGAGGAGGGAAGATATGGCTTCAACAAACACACCAGTGTTTCCCCTAGCATTTTTTTCAACAGTGGTGGCAATGGTAGCGTGGTTAGCTAAATCAATATAGGGTAAACACTGCACACACTGACACACACACACACACACACATACAAAGACAGACACACAGACACACACACATACAAAGACACACACACACATGCACTCACTCACACACACACACACACTGGCATGCTTGAGTTGGCGGCCATGCATCCTGTATAATAGAACAAGACCAATATGGTTTATTGTTGTTGTTATAATGAGCTGTTATTATTCATTCCATATTATAGGCCATTAAATGTCCACAGATGGCCTCTACCTAACGAGTACCCCGCTCTCTCTCTCACTCTCTCTCTCGCTGTCCAACAAACACACTTGCACACATACAGTACGTACACACACATACATACAGTACACACACACACACACACACACACACACACACACACACACACACACACACACACACACACACACACACACACACACACACACACACACACACACACACACACACACACACAAAAATGCTCACTAAGATATTTGTATTATTTGTTTCAGGATGGTGACATTGTTTACTACAATGCAAAGGACAATGTGAGTATTTTTCATCCTTCTCGAACAAACACATGATTCTCACAAAGAGCTGCATCTATAATCAACCCACAATCTCACTCCGATACAGACTGGTGGTTTAGTCTAGGACAGCTCCCCCTTCTCTTTCTCTCTCTTTCTCATTCTCTTTCTCACTCTCACTCTTTTCCCTTCCCCGTCAACCCTCTTTACTCTCCTTCTTTTCCCAACCTCATCAAGCCATTTCTATCTTCATCCCTCACACCTCCCTCTCTGTCTTCATATCCCCCTTCTCCTCCTTTCTCTCAGGTGAAGAGGTCCCTGGTGTGCTTCTACTAATTGACAGTTGAGATGTATGAGCTGCTACTGTTGCTTTATTATGAGACTCTTCCTATTCCCCTTCCCCCATTCACTCTCTCTCTGTTCACTCTCTCTCTCTCTTCGCTCTCTCTCTCTTCACTCTCTCTTCACTCTCTCTCTCTTCGCTCTCTCTCTCTTCGCTCTCTCTCTCTTCGCTCTCTCTCTCTTCGCTCTCTCTCTCTTCGCTCTCTCTCTCTTTGCTCTCTCTCTCTTTGCGCTCTCTCTCTTCCCCCTTCTCTGTTCACTCTCTCTCTCTCTCTGCTCTCTCTTTCTCTCTGCTCTCTCTCTCTCTGTTCTCTCTCTCTCTCCGCTCGCTCCCTCTTCGTTCTCTCTCCCTCTCTCGTTCTCCCTCGTCTCTCTGTCCCTCTCTCTCTCTCCCATTGATGTGAATTGGTGAACACACTATTGGAGATATGCATCAAGCTGTGTCTCCTGTCCTTTAATAGTAGGCTGTATGTGGAAGAAATGTGTCATGTTAATCCACAGAGGTTGTTACAGGCAGTTTCAGCCTTGAAGCTGAGGCCGGTTTAACCCAGCTTCCTCCACACCATTCCTTCCTCTGAACCAGTGGGGTATAGAACCACTAGACATGCGTCTAATGATGGACAGCTGTTTAGCACAGTATCCTGATAGAAATGGACATGTACATCCACTCTATTAGGCTCCCTGTTACATCCAGGTCCAGACAGTCTAACAGTGGTCATAGGTGTAACTCTGTTCTAAATCCCTGTCTGACACTGTGTGACCCGCTCCCTTTCTCCTCTCCTCTAGTTGGAGGTGAATGAGACAGAGGGTCGGAAGAACCGGATCAGGCCAGCCTTTAAGGAAGATATGTTGTTTAAACGCCTCACCTCTCACAACCACACTGCTGTACACATCCCTACTGACATCTACGATGGCTGTGAGTGCACATACACGTACACACACACACATTGTAACCATGGATACGACACATACAAATCCCTAGAGAAATGGTACCTTTAATAACAGCAGAACGACACATACAAATCCCTGGAGAAATGGCACCTTTCATAACAGCAGAACGACACATACAAATCCCTGGAGAAATGGCACCTTTCATAACAGCAGAACGACACATACAAATCCCTGGAGAAATGGCACCTTTCATAACAGCAGAACGACACATACAAATCCCTGGAGAAATGGTACCTTTAATAACAGCAGAACAACACATACAAATCCCTGGAGAAATGGCACCTTTCATAACAGCAGAACAACACATACAAATCCCTGGAGAAATGGCACCTTTCATAACAGCAGAACGACACATACAAATCCCTGGAGAAATGGCACCTTTAATAACAGCAGAACGACACATACAAATCCCTGGAGAAATGGCACCTTTCATAACAGCAGAACGACACATACAAATCCCTGGAGAAATGGCACCTTTAATAACAGCAGAACAACACATACAAATCCCTGGAGAAATGGCACCTTTCATAACAGCAGAACGACACATACAAATCCCTGGAGAAATGGTACCTTTAATAATAGCAGAACGACACATACAAATCCCTGGAGAAATGGCACCTTTAATAATAGCAGAACGACACATACAAATCCCTGGAGAAATGGCACCTTTATTAACAGCAGGACAACACATACAAATCCCTGGAGAAATGGCACCTTTCATAACAGCAGAACGACACATACAAATCCCTGGAGAAATGGCACCTTTCATAACAGCAGAACGACACATACAAATCCCTGGAGAAATGGCACCTTTCATAACAGTAGAACGACACATACAAATCCCTGGAGAAATGGCACCTTTAATAACAGCAGAACAACACATACAAATCCCTGGAGAAATGGTACCTTTAATAACAGCAGAACGACACATACAAATCCCTGGAGAAATGGCACCTTTAATAACAGTAGAACAACACATACAAATCCCTGGAGAAATGGTACCTTTAATAACAGCAGAACGACACATACAAATCCCTGGAGAAATGGCACCTTTCATAACAGTAGAACGACACATACAAATCCCTGGAGAAATGGCACCTTTAATAACAGCAGAACGACACATACAAATCCCTGGAGAAATGGCACCTTTAATAACAGCAGAACGACACATACAAATCCCTGGAGAAATGGCACCTTTAATAACAGCAGAACGACACATACAAATCCCTGGAGAAATGGCACCTTTAATAACAGCAGAACAACACATACAAATCCCTGGAGAAATGGCACCTTTAATAACAGCAGAACGACACATACAAATCCCTGGAGAAATGGCACCTTTCATAACAGCAGAACGACACATACAAATCCCTGGAGAAATGGCACCTTTCATAACAGCAGAACGACACATACAAATCCCTGGAGAAATGGCACCTTTAATAACAGTAGAACGACACATACAAATCCCTGGAGAAATGGCACCTTTCATAACAGCAGAACGACACATACAAATCCCTGGAGAAATGGCACCTTTCATAACAGCAGAACGACACATACAAATCCCTGGAGAAATAGCACCTTTCATAACAGCAGAACGACACATACAAATCCCTGGAGAAATGGCACCTTTCATAACAGCAGAACGACACATACAAATCCCTGGAGAAATGGCACCTTTCATAACAGCAGAACGACACATACAAATCCCTGGAGAGATGGCACCTTTCATAACAGCAGAACGACACATACAAATCCCTGGAGAAATGGCACCTTTCATAACAGCAGAACGACACATACAAATCCCTGGAGAAATGGCACCTTTCATAACAGCAGAACGACACATACAAATCCCTGGAGAAATGGCACCTTTCATAACAGCAGAACAACACATACAAATCCCTGGAGAAATGGCACCTTTCATAACAGCAGAACGACACATACAAATCCCTGGAGAAATGGCACCTTTCATAACAGCAGAACAACACATACAAATCCCTGGAGAAATGGCACCTTTCATAACAGCAGAACGACACATACAAATCCCTGGAGAAATGGCACCTTTCATAACAGCAGAACGACACATACAAATCCCTGGAGAAATGGCACCTTTCATAACAGCAGAACAACACATACAAATCCCTGGAGAAATGGCACCTTTCATAACAGCAGAACGACACATACAAATCCCTGGAGAAATGGCACCTTTCATAACAGCAGAACAACACATACAAATCCCTGGAGAAATGACACCTTTCATAACAGCAGAACAACACATACAAATCCCTGGAGAAATGGCAGAGCAGCATTATTATGTTTGTTTTTTTGTGTCTTTTATCCAAAGCAACTTACAGTCATGGGTGCATATATCTTTACATATGGGTGGTCCCTGGAATGTAACCCACAATCATGGTGATGCAAGCGCAGTGCTCTACCAACTGAGCCATACCGGACCATGGGTCTTAGGAAAGTGTTCTATTGATAATCTGTATTGTTCAGACACAACATTCTCCCTATGGAGACAACATCCACACATGACATCATGTCTTCTCCATGTTGTCTGCACTCAGCCATAATATTTCAGGGACTTATGTATACCCTATACGGGGTAGGATACAGTATCTGGTACAGTTAGTTTGCTATTTGGTTGGTGTGATAGAGTACCACAGTATGAGTCAATATACCCATAAAACCTAGCAGTCAAACAAGGAAATGGTTCCAATCCTTGTTCCCATAGGGGATGTTAGAAACACTTCTAATAAGGGCTGTGTTTCGTGTAGGCTTACCCGGGTGGGATGTTTCCAGAACAGTGGAAATCTCTCTAGGACAAGGTGACTTTCTCCCTGTGTGACCGCTAGGTTTTATGGGTATTATGATACCTCCACTGTGGGGCTCTTTTAGGTTGGTTGGTAGAGTTGTGTTTTTACTGGTATTTACCTGCTGTCCTTCTGACATTAGCTCCCGCTGCTTTGTCTAATATTGATGGGTGCTGCTGCTGCTTTCTGTGTGTGTTCATATGTGTGTGATTAGACTTGCATGCATGTGCGTGCGCTGGGTCATTAGCGTGTAGTGTGTTGTGTCAGCCCTCACACTAAGAGCAGCAGGATGGAGTCGCTCCTTCAGCATGCCCCTCGGCCTGCTGGGATAGCGTCTGGAACCAAGGTTACCCACTACTGACCTCACAGAGAGGGAGAGGGTGCATGTGGAAAATTAGTGTGTGTGTGCATAGAGGTGTCCATGTGAGCTAGGGTGCTAGCATGTGTGTGTATCTTGTCCTTTTCCAGACTATTTGCTGGCTGGGGTCGGGGATTGTTCCCATGGTTCCTCCCACTCTCTTTGGGGAAGGCTTGGGATTGGTGGACCGTAATGAGTACAGTATCTGTCAGTGTACTTCTGGGTAATAGTATGAGTTCGGGTCTCACCTGGAGATGGAGAGAAGCAAAGAAAGAGATGACAGAGGAAGGAAGAGAGAGAGAGCTTTGTTTAATGTCCTTGGAATATGATTGGTTGTTTAGTAGGTACACATAGCCGACCTGAGCAATATTTCTATTAAAAATCCCCATAGAAATCAGAAAACCCAATAATCCATGCGATCTGGGAATGCTATGAAGTCCAAAAGTTATGGGCGGAGTTGGAAATTTGGCTGTCAGAAGTATTACAGTGTAAATGTACTTGTAATCTGCCTGTCTGCATTTTTCAAGACATGGCATATGATGGTGCAGTAATATACCCGATGGGTTGGAATCTACTTTTCTCGTCAATCATCGTATACTTAAACTGGATTATTTAATTAATAAAAAACTGGAAAGGTCAAATGCTTTATTATCTAAGTGTTGGAAGTGCATGGGCAATGGAGAGAAACAAAATGGTGTGTGGATGTTGTTTCCCACGTCGTTGATGTTTGGTGCATCTGTATGCTGTCGTTTTCATGTGTATGTTTCCTACCAAAAAGAAACATTGGAAAACCCAAGGTCTTCTCTTCTGTATAGTATTGTTCTGCTGAGAGAGAGAGAGATAGATAGAGAGAGAGAAAGAGTGAGAGAACCAGAGAGCAGATTTATACGTGAGAGAGGTTCCAACTGTTCAATTTGACCCAGAGTCCATGTGGCTCCAGGAATAGGCCAGGGCTGGCCTCGCTCTGGGGGGAAAATTGGATTTTCCAGTCAAGAGGGAGCAGCAGGTTTAGGAAATCAGCCTTCCTGGTGGAAGTGATGGATGAACGTGTGTATTCATTGTCCCTGATGGGAGACGTAGAAACAGAATGTTGGGAATATTAGAACAGACATGACTAACAGAGCTGGAAAACCACACCTCATCTTCCTCACAAACGAGAGAGAGGGAAGGAGGGAGAGAGGGAAGGAGGGAGAGAGGGAAGGAGGGAGAGAGGGAAGGAGGGAGAGAGGGAGATGGTGCATAAAATCATCTATGAACTCACTAATGGGCAGGAGCCATAATCAGAGCTCCCATTGCTGCCTTAGATAATGTTAAACAAGAAATCTAATACAGAAACATTGTGAGGCTCAGCCTCTTGATCATCTATTGTCACCAATAACAGTGTACTTACAGAAACATGCTCCACAATTGCAGTATTTTCTTTCCCAATGTGCTGCAGAACTGAACATTTGACATGTTGTAATACTTGATATGAGCTTGTTATACTTGATATTGGCTTTGTTAGGCATACACTAACCAATGGAATACTCTGAGGTGTGGCTTAACTATGAACTTAAAGAGCCAAAGACTATGGTTGTATATTACACAGAGGGAGACAGTGACTGTAGCCACGTTCATTCAGATCACATCCCCACAATGCAAGATATGAATGTAATGTTTTTATAATGATGCCCCTACACACACACACACACACACACACACACACACACACACACACACACACACACACACACACACACACACACACACACACACACACACACACACACACACACACACACACACACACACACACACACACACACACACACACACACACACACACACACACAGCTCTGGCAGCTCTAGCTTTATTATCTTTCTCCCTCTAGAGATATATGCAAATGAGGTGTGTTTTCGTTACACACAAATAAGACACGTCACACCCAATACAGGATACATATCTATCTATCACACTCACTCTCACTCACACTCACACACCCAATACAGGATACATATCTATCACACACACCCAATACAGGATACATATCTATCACACACCCAATACAGGATACATATCTATCACACACTCAATACAGGATACATATATATCACACACACTCAATACAAGATACATATCTATCACACACACTCAATACAAGATACATATCTATCACACACACTCAATACAAGATTCATATCTATCACACACACGCAATACAGGATACATATATATCTATCACACTCACTCAATACAGGATACATATATATCTATCACAGCCAATACAAGATACATATCTATCACACACACTCAATACAGGATACATATCTATCACACACTCAATACAGGATACATATCTATCACACACTCAATACAGGATACATATCTATCACACACTCAATACAGGATACATATCTATCAAACACTCAATACAGAATACATATCTATCACACACTCAATACAGGATACATATCTATCAAACACTCAATACAGGATACATATCTATCACACACTCAATACAGGATACATATCTATCACACACTCAATACAGGATACATATCTATCACACACACGCAATACAGGATACATATATATCTATCACACTCACCTAATACAGGATACATATCTATCACACACTCAATACAGGATACATATCTATCACACTCATCTAATACAGGATACATATCTATCACACACTCAATACAGGATACATATCTATCAAACACGCAATACAGGATACATATCTATCAAACACCCAATACTGGATACATATCTCTCTATCACACCCAACACAGGATACATATCTATCTATCACACCCAACACAGGATACATATATATCTATTACACCAAATACATGATACATATCTATCTATCACACCCAATACATGATACATATATATCTATTACACCAAATACATGATACATATCTATCTATCACACCCAACACAGGATACATATCTATCTATCACACCCAATACAGGATACATATCTATCTATCACACCCAATACAGGATACATATCTATCTATCACACCCAATACAGGATACATATATATCTATCACACCCAATACAGGAAACATATATATCTATTACACCAAATACATGATACATATCTATCTATCACACCCAACACAGGATACATATCTATCTATTACACTCACACCTAATACAGGATGCATATCTATCTATCACACCCAACACAGGATACATATATATCTATCACACCCAATACAGGAAACATATATATCTATTACACCAAATACATGATACATATCTATCTATCACACCCAACACAGGATACATATCTATCTATCACACTCACACCTAATACAGGATACATATCTATCTATCACACCCAATACAGGATACATATCTATCTATCACACCCAATACAGGAAACATATTTATCTATCACACTCACTCCCAACACAGGATACATATATATCTATCACACCCAATACAGGATACATATCTATCTATCACACCCAATACAGGATACATATCTATCTATCACACCCAATACAGGAAACATATTTATCTATCACACTCACTCCCAACACAG